>NW_024097260.1:2035000-2079949 GCF_016545835.1 Crotalus tigris | reverse complement strand
AAAGAAAGAAGGAAAGAAAGAAAGAAAGGAGGGAAGGAAAGGAAGGAAGGAAGGAAGGAAGGAAAGAAAGAAAAAAGAAAGAAGGAAGGAAGGAAGGAAGGAAGGAAGGAAAGAAAGAAAGAAAGAAAGAAAGAAAGAAAGAAAGAAAGAAAGAAAGAAAGAAAGAAAGAAAGAAAGAAAGACAGGGTGACCTCCAGAGACAGCTAGACTGTGGGTCATTAATGGTCCTACTTTCCTTTTTGACCATTAACTGTAAGATGTTCTCGGTTTCTGAGGGCAGGGGGGAAAAATAGAAGAAAGGAGCTTTGGAACAAAGCAGGGGGAAATTTGAAGGTCAAACTCCAGTGGACAAGAATAAAAACATCTGGCATTTCTCTGCAGCTTATTGAACAGACTGGCAGGGATCTAACGCAAGATCAGCCAAGGAACAGCTGGCCATGTTCTTTAGGCAGTCCCTTAATGGCCCATTATAAGTTTATTGGTCCTTGGCATCCTGTCGTGGGTACGATATAAAGTAGAGCAAAGAACACAGCTGTGCTAATTTTAAATATCAAGATCTCATCATCTGGAAACTGATATTAACTCTGCAGCCACATGGTTTGGAGAAGTTATGTGGGCTTTGCTCTCAGCGTGAGGAAGTAGTCCATCAACCCCTGATGTTCTCCCGACATGAAAAAAGCCATTTTGTAGCAGACATGATAGAAGCTGAGGCGGAGTCAAAAGGGGATCAGCCTAGAATCCGTACGTAGCCACAAACAAAATTCAACTCCCCTTGAGTGCTGTTGACCCATAGCTAACTCTTAGCAGGTGCTGATGGCTAGTTGAGAAGATTTCTGCACACGGGATTTTAGCAATAAGTCAGATTAATTGAACTGTCACATGTGGACTGGTCTTTCACGCCTGACACGCGTCCTTGAATTGGATAGGTTTATTTACTTTCTTTCCTGCTTTTCCAATCATGTCACAGTTGGAAACAAGGTCCGTCTTCAATTAAACCATCATCCATCCTCTCCCTTTTGCAAAGTTCCTTCCCTGTTTCTAATTCGGTTTACATCTCAATCAAGAGCTCCACCATTTTTCTTTCCAAACCCTCAAATCTGCATTCACAGGATCTTTAATAGAGAGAGCTTTAGTAAATAGATTGCTTTTCCCACAGTGATTTTTCTCCAGTGAAACGTATTTTTATCCGTGTAATATATTTATTATGTCCAATAATCAGGAAGATGATTCACTTTGGGGTTTGTGTTTTCTGACAATGTTTACACTGCTAATGAATGCAGTTATTCATTTCCAGCACGTAGATAAATTCAGAAAGTGAGAATTAAGTAAATTGACATCAGATGAGAAAATAAATAATTTTCTCCCCAACTATGATAAAATTCATTTAATTTTATTTATGGAGGATAGCTTACTTAACTACATACAGAGGGCAGGTTTTTTTTTTTTGTGTGTGTGTGTGTGTGTGTGTGTGTATCTTCTTAGAATGTTATCATTTAGCTATAACTCTGCAGGATTACACTCTCCTGAAATAATAAATGAATTGATATAACTATTGCCATTAATAGAACCAGCATTAAATAAAGACAGGCTTTGTGATGATGAAATATTATTCTAGTTATCACAAAGGTTCTCAAGCTTTGCAGGAACACAATGGCCCATACATGAAAAAAAGATGTTGAGACTCTGGAAAGAATGCAGAGAAGAACAAAAAATATTCTCCCAAATATTTCATTCTTGGTGTGTGTGTGCTGACTAAAGAAGGAAGGAAGGAAGGAAGGAAGGAAGGAAGGAAGGAAGGAAGGAAGGAAGGAAGGAAGGAAGGAAGGAAGGAAGGAAGGAAGAATATCATAAAGAAAAAGGAAAGAAATATTTAAAGAATTGACTTTCAAATTTCATCCCAACGAGTGCAAACACATTTAGCGGGTCCTCATATCCTATGATGTTAAACCTCTAGCTCTTCACTCTCTATCCCAGTGGTAGTGAACCT
Organism: Crotalus tigris; assembly: GCF_016545835.1. Lineage (NCBI taxonomy): Eukaryota > Metazoa > Chordata > Lepidosauria > Squamata > Viperidae > Crotalus > Crotalus tigris. Next base: position 2,077,962 of record NW_024097260.1, on the reverse strand, counting down.
ATGGCATGTGTGCCAGAGGCGGCACTCAGAGCCCTCTCTGTTGGCACGCGCGCCACCGCTGCCAGCAGCAGGTCCATCATGCCACCACCGCTGCCCGGAGCAGGTGCCCCGCCTAGCACAAAGGAGGTGAAGCAGCCGACTAGCCAGCTTGAGTAGAGGTGATAGAGCAGAGGTCACCAACCATTGTCAATTGGTGGACTGGAAGAAAAGGGAGGGGGAAGCATTTTACATGCATGCATGCATGCATGCACGGGGCCACGAGCACACACGCGCTGCAAATGGGGTGGGGCTAGTGCCTGCATGATTCTCACTAGCCCTGCCCTGTTCTTGCATGGTGCAGCGCCTTGTATCTGCACCCCATGGCACGGCCGTTTTTGCGCCTTGCAGCACGGTGGCCCATTTTTGCGCCCCCGGTTTTTGCGTGCCAGAGGCGGCACTCAGAGGTGCCTCCCTGCTCCCCCAATGAGGGTACCACAATGCCGAGGCGGCCCTGGCACTTTGCAATAAATAAGTGGGTTTTGGGTTGCGGTTTGGGCACTCGGTCTCTAAAAGGTTAGCCATCACTGCTCTATCCCATCTCCTATGCTGGGTAGTCTATCGACTTCAATTTCTTTGGAGGCTTATGTTCTTCAAACCCCATTCAATGAATGAATGGGGGAAAAATAGTTTATCCAATTATCTGTGATTAAGCCATCATCTGGCTAAGCCTCATGCTATTTTTTTTTTTTTTAATCATAACATTTGCAGGGAACGAAACTTTCCACGGGTCAAAACTCAACAGCCTTGTCTACTGAATTCTCTTCATTTGTTAGAGGTTGTAAATATTTCATGGTGACCTTATCAGCTTTTTCCTTTTTTAAAAAAAAAAGGACTTAACATGTACAATACGCCTTAACGTTAGCTATGCATCCCCTGTCCTTTTTTCTTTTAAAGCTTAATTTATCTTTGACTTAGGTTGAGGAGGCAGGTGTTAAAATTTAATATTGCTGTAACTTTGAAATGACCACCGTGAATAATAAGAATGCAAACCTCTAAGACATTTAAAAGGTGTTAATGACTAGATTTTTTTTTTTAAAAAAAAAAAAGACCTGAAGTTGGCCAAGTGATAAAATGCAGACATTCTTCCTTGAAATATTGTGAAACTGAAAAAAGGAACAGATGGGAACGAAAGCTTCCTAAATTGCATTTTGAAATCGTTGCGTTTCAGGGGTTGGGAATAATTAAAAAAAAAAGTCTAGATTTGCTAGAAATATTGATGAGGAGATGAGAGTTAGCAGGCAGAGAGAAAACATGGATATATCAATGATGCAATGTTATCATTGGAATAAGAGACACTTTAATTTGGGAAGATTTTGTTTCTATGAACTGGGCAACCCAATCCGTTTGCCGATATGTTAGCTAAAGCCCCATACAAGGACCGACGTTTTTATGTGAAGTGAACTCGCTTGGCACGAACATTGATTTATTGGGTGATTCAGGATAATCAATCCATCTTCTTTTCCTCACAGATTTGGGGCAACCAGTAATAGCTGATATTGTGCAGAGAAGAGGAACAAAGATGAGTGGGGGACTGCAAGCTAAAATATATGAAGAAGGGTTGCTGGAATTGGGTATGTCTAGTTTAATGAAAAGAAGGACTAGGGGTAACATAATAGCAGTTCCAATATTTGAGGGGCTGCCCCAAATGGCTAGTCTAGAGAAAAGAAGGACTAGGGGGGACATGATAGCAGTCTTCCAGTAGTGCAGGGGATGCCACCATCAGCTAGAACAGTAGTTCTCAACCTGTGGGTCGGGACCCCATCTGGGGTCGAACGACCATTTCACGGGGGTCGCCAAACAACGCAGTCCGCCATTTTTTTCCCCTTTTCCTTAGCTGTGCTCCTCCCTTTTCTTCTATTGGCTTTCGAAAGCCAATAGAATAGACTCTCTTGAATAGAGTCTAACTCTATTGGCTTTCAAAAGCCAATAGGAATTGTCCAGGCTGTCTCTGCCCTGCTGAGCCCGCCAAAAGCCCCATTCTGCAAACGGTGCTGCAAGTTGTCTGCAGCGCAGGCGAGCTGTCTGGAAGTTTCCATCCCTCCCTGCTGAGCAACTACTAAAACTGTAAGTAAAAGAGGGCCAGGGGTGGGAGGTGGGAGGCCGGCGGGTGCAGGGAGGGTTGCTGGCACACGTGGGGCCCAGCGGGTGCCTTACCTCCCTTGGGCTGGGCCAGCTGGTGGCCCAGCCGGTGGTCGGCCTGCGCCGTCTCTGCTGCTTACCAGCTACGCCTCAGCCGGCGCAGGAGGCAGCACCATGCATGCGCAGCGCTCCCGGGCAGGGAAAGTCCTCAACTTATGAACGGTTGGGTAGTCCTCGACTTACGACCAGTTGGGGGTCGCGGCATTAAAAAGGTTGAGAGCCACTGAGCTAGAAGGACTCTTGTCTCCGAAGGTCATTCCCACCTACCTCCCCAGGCACTTCCTAGGAAGGCTGACAGCATCTTTGGCAGGAGAATAAAACTTTCTGGACATCAAAGGACAGATTTCGGCCAAGGATTAGTTAAGCAGACTTTGGCTTCCTGCTTGAGTTGACTGGGCTGGATTCCAGCAACGCCAAATCGTGTATCTTTTCCGGGATAATGGGATTGACGTGCATTGTGCTGTGTCCATCCTGAGTATAAAAGAGACAATGCTATGCAACATTATCTGATTAGGTGAGAACAAGCATTGGCAGCAATAGCCTGCTGCATCTCACTGTGAAGTCAAAACAGAGACGTCTCCTTTCTTAACGTGTCTCCTACAGGAGGCCATTTATTTGCCTCCAGGTTTGTCATCTGAAGTCAGCTGGGAGGAAAGGAAAGAGAGAGGAAACCAGGAAGAAAAGGGCCTTTGGAGTAAGCAAATGATCTGTCAGTTAGCTGTGAAGGGAATGGAAGATTCCCTACAGAAATTCCTGAGTTTGTTCACACCACGCTGTTGCAATATTTACATTTTTCCCTGGGGTTTGAGCTGAAGAAGCAAAATCCAGCTCGGTGAACAAGAGGGAAATGTAACAACCTTAGCAGAGGAAGAAACCCTGCTGAGTCACAGCCGGGGTCTAGTGAAGGCAGCATTTTATTTCTCTCCAAAGCTAAGCAGATGTAAATGGAAACCGATTGCAACAGTATGCGTGGAACACCATGGGAGATTGATCCAAGAGATGCTACCTAGAGAACGGTCAGATAAGAGACCACGTAGCCCAGAGCTGCATCATGAGTGGAGAAAGACGTTCAGAAAAGACCCTCACTAACTTCTCAGGCTGTATAGGGGACGGCAGCAATGGTATGTGGGAAAGACCTCGGGAAATGGAGGAAAGAGATGCTGCCTATGGAACAGTCAGATAAGAGACTGCATAGCCCAGAGCTGCATAATGGGTGGAGAAAGACACTCAGAAGGGACCCTCCCTAGTTTCCCAGGCTGTATGTGAGAAAGGCCTTGGGAGAGGGGAGGGAAGAGATGCTGTCTAGGGAATGATCAGGTAAGAGACAGCATAGCCCGCTGATGCATAGTGGATGGAGTAAGAGGCCCAGGAGGGACCCTCCCTAGTTTCTTAGGTTGTAAAGAAGACAGCAGGAGAATTGTACTTTCAGATTAGCATGATTCTGTTAACATAGTTTTACAATAAAGTAGAATAATCTCATTTGTCTCGGTGTCCTATCCAGCCTGCCTTGTAAGACTGACACTGACCCACAAGAAAATTGTCAAGAGGTGATACAGATAAATTAGGTAGATACAGTAGATGATAGATAGATAGATAGATAGATAGATAGATAGATAGATAGATAGATAGACAGACAGACAGACAGACAGACAGACAGACAGACATAAATAGACATACATAGATAGATAGATAGATAGATAGATAGATAGATAGATAGATAGATAGATAGATAGACAGACAGACAGACAGACAGACAGACAGACATAAATAGACATAGATAGATAGATAGATAGATAGATAGATAGATAGATAGATAGATAGATAGATAGACAGATAGACAGACAGACAGACAGACAGACAGACAGACAGATGGACAGATAATAGCAATAGCACTTAGATTTATATACTGCTCCACAGTGCTTTACAGCCCTCTCTAAGCAGTTTGCAGAGTCAGCCTCTTGCCCCCAACAATCTAGGTCCTCATTTTACTGACCTCAGAAGGATGGAAGGCTGAGCCAACCTTGAGCTGGTCAGGATCGAACGGCTGAGGTGCTGGCAATTGGCAGTCAGCAGAATTAGCCTGCAATGCTGCATTCTAACCACTATGCCATCATGGCTCTTAGATAGATAGATAGATAGATAGATAGATAGATAGATAGATAGATAGATAGGTAGGTAGGTAGGTAGGTAGGTAGGTAGGTAGGTAGGTAGGTAGGTAGATAGATAGATAGATAGATAGATAGATAGATAGATAGATAGATAGATAGATAGATAGATAGATAGATAGATAGATAGATCTAATCTTCAATAAATAACTCCAATTGGGGCATCTATGCTCCTGGAAATAATATATAGCGACACCTTTGCTAGAAGTCCCTGATATCCTGCTTATGTGGCAAAGGCATTCACTATCCTTTTGTCAAACTGTAAGTCCAAAATGTAATGTTGATTTGTATTGTAGCAACTTTGATCAGTGAATGGTCCAGCTGAAAATAAGCAGCGATGCATGTAGCTGGCTCTGATGCAACCCAACAAAGTGCAGAGAACTGGCTGGCAGTCGTTTCTCAATTACCTCCTTCTGTTCCGACTGTACCAAGATGCTTTCAAGCACGTCTCAAAGAGGTGAAAAAACTAAATAGCTGGGAACTGGTAATGAATTCCCCTCCGTTGAGTTGATTTACATGGGAGAAGACAACTTTAAAAAGAAGGAATCCAAAATCAATATAATGACCAAGTTCTCAGTGAGAAAAATCAGTTTAGTTTCTAAAAAAAAAAAAAAAAGATTTTCAGAAGTGGAATTATGCCTAAGTAGATAAATACTCCTCTTTAAAACACATCGATTTATTTATTCAATTTATGTAGCTGTCCATCACAACCCATGAGCCTATTTGTCAATTTATGGACCTTTCCATGACCATCGTGACAATCATTGTAGCTTTGGTTCCTTTTTGTGAGTCTTCACACCCAATTATCTAAGTTGCTGGTCTACATATTGAGGTTCCTCGCCCCAAGTTCAGGAGACTCTGTTTGGTGGAATGGTTGAGACACCAGGCTAGAAATGCAGGAAAGGAATTCTTGTCCAACGTTTGCTATTTTGATTTTAAATCATCCAAACTAAGAAAATAGTTTACCTTTATAGAACTGGTCCAGGCCAATCAAGATTTGCCCCTTTGGATTTAGAAATTCTGTAATGACATCACTGAAGACAAACGTATGTCAAATCCATCCAAGATAAATGTACAGATGGAGTATTTTACAAGCCTGAAGAAAAGGCAATGAAATAAGGAGCAATTTTAAAAAAATCAAATCTATTTCAATAGGAGTCTTCTCTCTCTCTCTCTCTCTCTCTCTCTCTCTCTCTCTCTCTCTCTCTCTCTCTCTGGAAGTCTTGTCATTTCAGTTGCATTCTCTCCTTTGCAAAAGGATTTTCTTTCAAGTACCCATGTTGGCACGTTTGAAAACAGGAAAACGGAACGAAGAAAACATCTCGGAATGCTTATCATGATTATTGTTATTATTCTGCTTCTTTTTGACAAGCCATCCTGTCGAAGAGTCGGGATTTCTTTGCTCGGTTTCAAGATAATTATGACAACGACATCTAATTACCAGTAGTCCTCAATTTATGACCGTAATGGAGTCTGCCCCTTATGTTTGCAAGTGGTGATGGTCTCATTTAATGAGCCCCGCTTCTAGGTAGAGAACATGTTGGGATCACCAAAGATGGAGAAACTTCTCAAATGAATATAGAGATTCTCAGTCATCCAGGACATAGTTACCCCAAATATGCTTTTTCACGAGGCAACTGGACTTCTTTGTTTTTCTTTGAAGATGTTTCGCTTCTCATCCAAGAAGCAGCTACCAAAAAGGCCAACACAGTGCTAGGCTGTATTAACAGATGGATAGAATTAAGATCATGTGAAGTGTTAATACCACACTTGTGAAGGTCACACTTGGAATACGGCATCCAGTTTTGGTCACCGCGATGTAAAAAAGATGCTGAGATTCTAGAAAGAGTACAGAGAAGAGCAACAAAGATGATTAGGGGACTGGAGGCTAAAGCATATAAGAAATGGTTGCTGGAATTGGGTATGTCTAGTTTAATGAAGAGAAGGATGAGGGGGGACATGATAGCAGTGCTCCAATATCTCAGGGGCTGCCCCAAAGAAGAGGGAGTCAAGCTATTCTCCAAAGCACCTGAAGGCAGGACAAGAAGCAATGGATGGAAACTAAGCAAGGAAAGAAGCAACCTAGAACTAAGGAGAAACTTCCTGACAGGGAGAACAATTAATCAGTGGAACAACCTGCCTCCAGAAGCGGTGAATGCTCCAACACTGGAAGTTTTTAAGAAGGGACTGGACAGCCATTTGTCCGAAATGGTATAGGGTTTTATGCCTGAGCAGGAGGTTAGACTAGATGACCTCCAAGGACCCTTCCAACTTTACTATTATTATTATTCAAATGAGCTGAGACCCTAATCAATAGCATGGAGGCCATTTGTTGATTTTTGTCTTCTATTTTTACTGAACAGTGTTTAACTGACAGTAACTGAGTAACCTACATGTGTTGTGGAAAAAAAAATCTGTTAAAAAAAAACAAATGAAAAAGCCCAGAAAAATAGATAAAAGCCTTTTTTACTTGCCCTATAATGTAAGCACTGTAGGTCTTTTGCCAAGATTACAAGACCTATTATGAACTTATGAATTCATGAAGTCTTCCCAAATTTGGTGGAACGGTGAGTCCTTCCCTCTGATGTTTTATTCTTCTGATTTTATCAGAAACCTTCTCTAACATGGTGATTGAAGCAGCTTCGTTAATCCACATCTCAATTGTTAAATCATCTAACGTTTTTTTTTCTGTTCTGAGCAATTATTACTTGAGAATTTAAGTGAAAACTGTGACTATTACTGTTCGTCAGCTAGACATAGCTGCTCTGAAAGATATGAAATTCAGAAGATCATTTGTTCAAACAAAGCTTTCTACTCCCCCTTTTTCTTTTAATCTGAAAGATGTATTATAAAGCTGTGAGTTTTATTGCTATTGAAATCAGAACTGAAATAGCCAACGATTAACAAAGTCCAAAATCCACTTCGAGGTGAGTGGGAAACCTTCCCATCTGCAGAGTAAGTAGATCCTTGTTATCTTAACAAGGAAAAAAATATGTAGCCTTTCATTTAACAGTATCTAACATCTCTTAGAAGAAGTTAGGGATTGTAAAGAGCGGAGCAATTATCTCCTTTGAACCCAACTACTTTTATAGAGACTTCATTCTTTCTTGATTAAATGGGGCCTAATGGTTTTTGTCTTCGAGGCAGAAAAAAGGAGCAGTTCATAAATCAAGCTTCTGGACTTGATCAGAGAAGCCATTAGATCAGATCTGGAATAGCCCAAGAGAGCAGTCGGCTGTTCAAATTTATCTGGACCACTTGGCTTCCTGCTACCTTGTCAACATCAGATGTTGAGTTCTGAACTCTAGAAGTTCTTCTTACTACTCTGCACTGTTGCTGAGCCACGGTGGCACTTTGAAGATGGAATTTGGAGGTTCTAGATCTCTTCCCCACTAGTTCCCCTCTCTTCCCACCCTAGTTTAATCATCAACCCAGAACTTTGGTAAAATGTCCATGCAGTAGCCTATCTGTGTGAAAAATATATCTAGAAAAATAAATCAGAGCAAAGCATCAGACCAGCTCAATTTAACATCTAATATCTGTTCCCTTCTTTGCACCATTTCTTTTTGTAAATGGTGGCTCAAAGATTAGAATAGAATAGAGCTGGAAGAGACCTTGAAGATCTTCTAGACCAGCCCCCTGCTCAAGCAGAAGAGCCTATACCATCTCAGACAAGTGGCTGTCTAGCCTCTTCTTAAAACTCTCCAGTGATGGAGCACCCACAATTTCTGTGGGCAAGCTGTTCCACTGGTTAATTGTCCTCACTGTCAGGAAGTTTCTCCTTAATTCCAGGTTGTTTCTCTCTTTGGTCAGTTTCCAACCTTTGTTTCTCATCCTGCCCTTTAGTGCTTTGGAGAATAGTTTGACCCCCTCTTCCTTGTGGCAGCCCCTCAAATACTGGAACACTGCTATCCTGTCTCCCCTATTTCTTCTTTTCTTTAGACTAGACAGACCCAAGTCCTGCAGCCGTTCTTGGTATGTTTTCATCTCCAGGCCTTGGATCATCTTAGTTGCTCTTCTCTGGATTTTTTCCATACTCTCAACATCTTTTTTTGTGATAGGATGACCAAAATTGGCTGCGCTATTCCAGGCATGGTCTCACTAGGGCTTTGTAAAGTGATACTAATACCTCGCATGATCTTAATTCTTTGCTTCTGTTTATACAACCCAGGACTGTATTAGCTTTTTTGCCTGCTGCTGCACACTGTTGGCTCATAATCAAGTGATCATCCAATAGGACTCCAAGGTCCTTCTCACAATTACTGTTTTAAAGCCAGGTCTTACCCAATCTGTACTTGTACCTTTGATTTTTCCTACCTAAATGTAAACCTTTGCTTTTCTCCACATTGAAACTCATTATGTTGGATAGGGCCCATTGTTCAAGTTTGTCAAGATCTTTTTGGATCTTGAGTTTGTCTTCTGGAGTGTTGGCTACTCCTGCCAGTTTGGTGTCATCTGCAAATTTGATGAGTTCCCCTTCAATTCCCTCATCTAAGTCATTGATGAAGATATTGAAGAGTCCTGGGCCTAAGATGGATCCTTGTGGTACCCCAACTGCTTACTTCTCTCCATGTGGATGTAGTGACATTGAGTACAGTTTGCCAACCAGCTACAGATCCATCTGGTGGTGATGTTGTCTATTCCACCTTTTTCTAGCTTACCAAGCAGTAGATTGTGGTCTACTTTATCAAATGCCTTACTGAAGTTTAAGTATACTACATCCACAGTATTTCGCTGGTTTACTAGTTTAGTCACTTTGTCAAAGAATGAAATAAGATTGGTTTGGCATGATCTGTTTTTAACAAAGTTGTGCTGGCTACTAGTTATAATTTTGTTTGCTTCTAGTTGTTTGCAGATCTGTTTTTTGATTATCTTTTCTTGGGTCTTCCCAGGTATTGATGTTAAACTGTTTGGTCTGTAGTTTCCATGGGTCCGTTTTTCTCTCGTTTCTTCAAGATGGGAACCACATCAGCCCTTTTCCAATCCTCAGGTACTTCCCTGGCACTCCAGGATTTATGAAAGATGTGGTGCAATGGTTCTGAGATAACATCTGCCAGCTCCTTCAGAAATCTGGGATGTAATCTGTCAGGCCCCGGTGATTTATATTAGTCAAAGTCAGATAGGTGTTCTCTTATCATTTTGTTGCTTATTTTAATTTTTGTTTCTAATTTGTCTTTTGCAGTGGTTTATTTTGGTAGGTTGGGCTACAGTTTCTTTTTGGGTGAAGACTGATGCAAAGTATGAGTTAAGCAGCTCTGCTTTCCCCCTGTTGCCTGTTATTGGAAATGATTTTATTTATAACAAAACCAATCCAGAACAATCGATACGTATCCTCGCCTTTATGTTTTCTTTATTTGGCTTCTTACTTCTGCTTTCCAAACATCTTTGGTGGGAAAATGATCTATCTGCTTAAAGTTGTCCAACGTCTCCAGACACATGGCATTGATTTCCTGTTTTGGAACGTGGAAGGACATGGGTTTTTTTCCCCTTTCAATGAGATTCCCCCATGGTGATAGTTTCTAAGCAAAGCAAAGAGGCAGAAGTTGAATAAATAGCAAACTGGGAGAAAAGGTTCCACAAGGGTTCATCATTCAGCGTCTGTCTGGAGTTCCTTCTCATTTTCTCACTAAAAAATGCTGTTCAGAAGGATGTATTTCTTTAGATCAAGATGGAGCTCTTGTTCCTGACATTAAGTCTCCAGGGGAAATGTATTGCATATTGCTTGTTAGTTGACCTCCTCAGTCAATGCCCATATACAAAGATCTGCAACTGTAGGAAACACAACTTCATCTCCTCCTTCTGTGTCCTACTGAATCCTCCTCCTCCTCCCCCTCCTCCTTTTAGTGGTTTCAGTGATAACGGCAGACTGGGTGGGACTAAAAAGTTCAATCAATCAATTCCAACTTTGCGAGATATTTTTTCCCCCACGAGAAGTTGAAATTGACTGATTGATTGAACCTTTTTTTTTTTTTGTACACGGCGGAGGCCTAAAGCAAAAAGGTTTTATAAAACCCAGCTGAAGGCCTAGGACTGGGGCGATGGCACGCATGCCCACAGAGAGGGCTCTGAGTGCCGCCTCTGGCACCCGTGCCATAGGTTCGCCACCACTGCCCTATGCCATTCCGAACAAATAGTTATCCAATCTCTTCTTTAAAACTTCCAGTGTTGGAGGACCCACAGCTTTGAATCCAGGTCTTTCTTGGAGCTGACAGACAAGGTGCAAGGAGTGGGGGGGGGGTAAAAAAAAACACCCTCTCCTGAAAGAAAGGAACAATGTTTGCTGTGTCTTTCTGAACTCGTCGGAGCAAATGCATCTTTGGACTTATTTTAAATAATTAATCTTGATTAGACACCAAAGGATATTCTCTTCTTGTGCAAAAACTGTCATCAACAGGGGAAGCACTGTCTGATTAGTAGAGGTGAACTCTTTTATTCATGGCTGGGGGCTAAATGCAGAGTGCCTGATTTTCTTCAAGGTTCCAATTTGCCTTCTAAAATCTGAATTACTTGGGGGGGGAGGAAGGGCAAAGAGATAAAGGAGAATCTTCACTTTGTAATGTATTGAAGATCTACGTAGATCTCACTTTCCAAGAGGTAGGAAGACATCAAAGGATGATAGTCAGAGACCTTGGGACCACATACAGGTAGTCCTCAACTTATGACCAAACACTTAGTGACCGTGTTCAGAGTTACAACAGAAACCCCCCCAAATGGGACTTACAACTCCCATATTGTCAGAATTCATCCCAACCACAAACATCGATGCATTCACACAGGACTGAACGAACAAGGTTTATTTCAATTCAGCTTGCTAACTATGGGGTGGAAACACACTTTGGATAGACTCAGAAATGGAGATTTAGAAAATTAGAAGATTTAGGGGGGAAAAAAGTGCTGTGTTAATTTTGTACCCCATTTCTTACTCACTTAATTTTGTGCCTGGTCACTTGCTCGATTAAATCAGAACCCAATTTATAGCTTAATTAATTTGGAGTCTAATTTCCTAGCCTAATTTCAATTTGGTGGGACAGATCCCTCTGTTAATGCAGTCCAGCACTGTGTTGACTTTTTGGGCAGCTGCAGCACACGGCTGGCTCATATTTAAATGATTGTCCACTAGGACATCATTATTATTCTTAGCGTTCGATGGAGGCTTCTGAGAAATTCAACTTATTATGAGAATGAGGAGTCAGAAGGGCACCCGGGAGAAAGGCCACAAGGTCGGCGAGGCTACTGTTTGGCGATAGTCCATCTCGATATGACACAGAGATAGCTAATGGCTCTTTGGCCACCTGGCTAATGGCCGGCTTTACAAGAAAGGCCAGCTGCCTTGATCAACAAGCTCTTTTACTGGGGGTGTATGAGAACACCATCCACCCCTGCCCCAAGTGCAATCCTGGACCGTCATGCTCAAAATTAGCATCCTGTAATTTCATCCCGATCTTAATGAACCATCTGCTCAACGTCTTTCCATTCTGAGGACAACCCATAATGAATTTGGAATCTTGAACTATAGATAGGGGAGGACATGAGATACTCAATCCATACAGCAGCAGGTCCAAAAGAAAGAATATCTTCCCTCCCCCACAAAAACAATTCATCTTCCTTACATTAGCAGGACAGCCAACCCTGATATTCCAGTCCCCACTGGGCCATTTCTGTCATTTAAATAATCAACGTTTCATTAAAACATCTCGAGCGGAGTAATAACTCTCTGTCCATCCATCCAGTGAGCACCGCAATGGGAATTGAGTTAGTAGGATGCTACAGGTAGTCCTCAAGCGGGACCAGAATTTGCTTTGTGGAGCAAGGCAGTTGCTCAGCGAATTGCATGTGATTTGATGACTTTTTTGCTATGATTGTTAACCAGATAATCAGCTGATGGTGTTGCCTAGTTTGATTGTGAAATGTCTGCAAGAAAACCACCAAGCTCAGAGAGCACCAAGGACCCCACAATCCTCCTCCTCCTCCTTCTCCTTTCCACAAACCTGTCTCCCTTCTAGTCCTGATGATGTTGCCTAGTTGGGCTATGAAACATCTACAAGAAAACCACCAAGCTCAGAGAGAACCAAGGAGCCCACAGTTGTCCTCCTCCTCCTCTTCTTCTTCCTCCTCCTCCTCCTTTCCACAAACCGATCTCCCTTCTCGTCATGATGATATTACCTAGTTGGGCAACGAAACATCTGCAAGAAAACCACCAAGTTTTTTCTCTTCTACTGATAGTACGTCTCTATTTCTACTATGTCAAAATATTCTGAACAAGGCCTTACCTACTTTTGATTAAAAGACAGGGGTTTTTTTCTCCTACTGTTCCATTCAGGAAAAAAAGAAGAGGTAGGGATGGTCTATTCAACCATTTGATTCCTATACAGGCAAAGCCATCATTTTGCTGCTATTTAATCTATTTTCAACTCGCATCTCATTCAATTAAGTTTTCATATTGTTGACATCAACACGCTGCTCCGAAGACAGATTGCAAAAGCCAGAAAAATAAGACCCATAAATAAATGCTAGGGTATTCAGATTTTAGTAAAAGGCTACAGGCAGGCTTTTTTTTTTTTTTTTTAAGAAAATCCTTGAACACATCTACTGTATTCAGCAACACAACGGGAAAAAAAACCATATACAATCCGGAATGATGAACTATTGAAAATAAAAATGTATGGCTTATTCACATTGAATATACATGCATATATATGCATGCTTTTAACCCTGTATATCACAAACTCAAAATACAAACAAGCTCAAGCAACACACACAAAAAATAGAGGATTAAATATAGCTTTCTTTTTTAAAAAAAAAAGTACTGGAAGAAGGATTCTTAATACAGTGTCTTCTTAGTCTAAACCCTATCTGGTGTTTGAAAGGATTTTAATTTTTGTTTAAATATTTAACAGATATCTAAATGCATGAAAGTTGATGGAAATTGAACTATTATAAGCAAACACATTTATCCTGATTTCAGAAATTAGCTTAACTTTCTGAGTTTATATACAACGCACTGATTTCTAAAGTAACCAACAGGATAAGCCACAAAATGTTCAACCTAAATGGGACTTGCCCAACTTTAGCATGTTGAATGAATACTACTGCAAAGTCTTTAATTGTAAGCAGGTTGTAAGAGCAGAGTTAAGTATCATCTAAATCATCATGAATTTTAACCATGATTAGTTCAATTTAACCTTGATTAGTTCAAGCTGGAATATGCAACCCCTGTCCTAAGGGTAATCAAAAAACTAGAGCTTCCTGCTATCACTAATATTGATGAGAGTGCCAATGTACTAAATTATGGTGAACACCCATAGGGAAAAAGATCAGTGAAAGAGGAGTTAATGGGTCATCATAAAACTTCTGACAATGGTTCATATCTGCCCCAGAATCAGACCACAAGGTGCCTCATTTGGTAGGTAGCTTGAAGATGGGACCACATCAATGCATAACTTCTGCCTTCTGTGAAGATCAAGAAATTACAGAGCTATGAAGCTATGTGAGATGGAAACTACCACTCCATCAAATCAAGGAATCAAAAGAGGACAGGAGGTTATGGGTCTTGAGATGGAGACTACAAATCCATAAAATCAAGAAGTCAAGAAGAACAGGAAGTTATGGGGCTATGAAGCTACTTGAGATGGAGACTACCACTCCATCAAATCAAGGAATCAAAGGAGGACAGGAAGTTATGGGTCTTGAGATGGAGACTACAATTCCATCAAATCAAGATGTCAAAGGAGGACAGAAAGTAATAGGGCTACAATGTTTTATGATATGGAGACTCCCATCTCATAAATTCAAGGGGTGAATTTCTAGTTTGGTTTAGTCTCTCCTTCCTACCTTTCATAACCAGGATAATAAAGATCAACTATCCTAGGATAAATTAGATAGACAACCAAGTTGGGTTATTTTCTACAATGACTTGATAATGCATCTTGAGGCCAACAGACAAGATCTTTCTAGCTTCATCTGAACATGCTTGGCTTTGAATTAGCATGAAAAGCCTGTGATCTTCCATGCAGCAATGACCTCTCTCTCTCTCTCTCTCTCTCTCTCTCTCTCTCTCTCTCTCTCTCTCTCTCTCTTTTTGTCCTGTTTGCTTCCACCTTTTTTAAGAAAGCAAGCTTCTAGTGCTTAAGACTGCCAAGATACATTATATTTAGGAAGTTCCTGGAACTTGATCAGCGAAGAAACTCTACTAGCGAAATCCATTAAAGGGAAGTGGTGAGACCTTGGTTGAATTAATCAAATGTTGATTTTCTTTCCAGAAGCTACAGCATTGCTGCAAGGCTGAAAAAAAAAAATCTATCCATCTGCTTATCGGGAGAAAGAAATAATTTTTTTTTTAAAAAATGACATCCGTGGATAATCACACAATTCCAGCTGCAGCCTGGCTGACACCTCAGAGTCATTTTTCTGTCTTGTTCGTTTCTGAGGAAGTGGATTGCTTGTTTCTTTTTATTTCATTTTGCTTTGTGGGGGGGGGGAGAATGTGGCTGTTTGGCATTCAAGTTTTATTCTGTCTGGCAAGATGGACAGCGAAGCAACTGTGATTTTTCAACAAAGGAGAAATCTGCTCGGTCTACAAACAGGATTCAGCTGAGACACTGAATCTCATCTGGGAAAGTAGGAGGGTTCTGTATAAATGTTTCCCCCCAGGTGAGATAAAAGCTTCTTGCAATGAAATGAAGCTCCGGGTGTCCATCACAACCAGGATAATCCGGAGAGCCACCAAGCAAATATACTTGAGGCTCAAATAGAACATCTGCTATTTCTGCTGGCCTCCAGGCCAAGATCAGAAAAATAAGAGCTGGATTCCATCACCTTTGCTTCTGCAGTGTTTGCAAAGGCAGTGTTTGAAGTTGGACATTTCCTGGTGCAGCTTCTCCTTTGTATCCTTCACGTAGGTGTCTGCAGAGCTGGTCAAGAGTTCTTCAATGTTAGGGTCATGAGAAAATGTAGCTTTGCGGATCCAGAGATCCTCCTGGAGTTCTCTTTCCCACAAATATTCCTCAGCTTCATCTCTGCCAGTGCTTAGAGGACCATCCAGTGTAAAATGTCCCTTGCCTATTCCGTAACTAGTCCTCCCAGCCCAGAGGAGAAAAAGCTGGAAGTATGGATTCAGTCCAATGGGCAGTTCTGCCCCCTCCTCAATTTAGCAGGAAGGAAGTCAAGAGGAGTGAATTCTCAGAGAGTAATAGGTAGTCAGGCGATGAATCAAAGATCCTGAGGACCGTGGCTTGCTTGGGTATCGGAAGGAAGAGTCAACAAGGGTCAATGTCAGACAGCGGAAAGATCCATCTTGTTGCCAGAATCACTGCTTTTGTCATTAGTGTTGAGTTTGGTTGCCGTGGTTGCAGGCCTGGTCACAGTTATCTGGATTGAGAAAGAAAGAGTTTGGATAATCGATGGAGCATTAAAGGAGAATATCTGTAGCTCATGGTGCTCTCTGAGTTTGGTTGTGTCTTGCGGATGATTCATTACCCAAACTAGGTAACATCATCAATGTTAGTGATGTTACCTAGTTTGTTGCCTCCCTAGGCACCTTGGAGGTCATCTAGTCCACCCCCCTGCTCAGGCAGGAAACCCTACCCCATTTCAGACCAATGGTTGTCCCATCTCTTCTTAAAAACCTCCAGTCTCATTGGAATAAACCTGGATTGGTTCCCAACTGGATTCAAGTGTTGGAACGGTATAGGGCAGTGGTTCTCAACCTGTGGGTCGGGACCCCATTTGGGGTCGAACGACCATTTCACGGGGGTCGCCAAACAAGGCTGTCCGCCATTTTTTCCCCCTTTTCTTTGGCCACGCCCCTGGCACCCAGTGATATATAAGTGGTTGGGGGTCACCACAACATGGGGAACTGTATTATGGGGTCGCGGCATTAGAAAGGTTGAGAACCACTGGTATAGGGCCTCCTGCTTGAGCAGGGGCTGAACTAAAAGACCTCCCAGGGTCCCTTCCAGCTCTATTATTCTGGATCATCAATAGTAATGATTGAAACCAGCAGGTAGGTATGGAACAGGACAGGTTGGAGGAAGCGGAGGGTGGGAAAAGGACCTTTTTCAGATTTCATTTTTGGGGGAAGATACCAGACGGAGGGCTTCTAGCAATACTTACAATGTCAGAATTGAAAGGTTTCACATTGACGTTGCGGATGGAACTGCTGGTCAGCGACCACACCTTCGTTTTGTGCTTAAAGGCGGCTCTGACCTTGGAAGGGAAGGGAAAAGATGTCCCAGGTTAGGAAGATATGAGTGTCATGGTTCCGGCTAATGAAAGACTTCAAAGAACTTCCAGGCATTGATTTCCCTAAAAGTCTTTTATTGCTTCAAAATGGCGGCACAGGCATAACGAAGTCTATGCTAAGATCTAAGTTCTCTTCCTCTGAGCAGTTAAATTATCAGCATGTTCCCTCCCTAAATTAGCTGTCATATATCACAGTTATCCAATCAGTGTGAAGGTCAAAGGTTTCCTTCCTCTCTCTTATGCTCTGCATTAACTCTAAAAATACCAGACAGTTCTGCATATTGTCAAAGCAAGAATGTACAGTATTTGCAGTTTTGACAATGAGCTCTGAGGCTACCTCGGAAGTCTCAATTCCCTGGCTTTTCCCATCAGGTGGATTTGTTTTCCCTTCCTTTTTTTTTTCAGCACCTTTGTAACTTTGAGTGGTGCCTAACCACATGGTCGTCATAAGTCAAGGATTCGTTGTCGTGACTAAGGCAATGAAACGAAGCATTCTCCCAGAAACCTTCCTATCCTAATCAAAAAGACGAGGACTTTGTTCATTCTCCTCCACCTTTGTCCTGTTTCCAAATCCCGGGAATGGAATTTCACCACTAGGCTCTAAGTGCTTCTGCAGAACTCACGTGTCACGGATCTCTGAAACGGCACCATTCATTCAACCTACCTATCCCTCAAGTCAAGGGTAGGCCACCTTGGCTCTTTTATGACTCGTGGACTTCAACTCCCAGAATTCCTGAGCCAGCATGGGGGAACTATGGCTCCCTTTATGACTTCTGGACTTCAACTCCCAGAATTCCTGAGCCAGCATGGGGGAACTATGGCTCCCTTTATGACTTCTGGACTTCAACTCCCAGAATTCCTGATCCAGCCATGCTGAGGGGAAAGGGAGGGATTTCCAAGCGGAGCCATGCTAGCTCAGGAATTCTGGGAGTTCAAGTCCACGAATCAGAAAGAGCCAAGGTTGCCTACCCCTGCCTCAACCCTTCGGATCAAATTGATTCCAATGAATTGGTCCTCAACAAGCACACCTCCAGCTGAATGTAACTCCAACTGTGATACCCCCAGCTGAGCCCAGATGGGGAAGTTTGCATTGCAAATATTGCCATTGACAGTTCAGAAGAGCAATTATGTAGAGATACGGCAGCTCTGTAACAACGTTTGGCTGCAATTGTGTTGGTCTCAGAGACAGCTGGTGGGTTAGAAATTCCTGGGTTAGGGAATCAAAAAGGAACACGCTGAATAGATCCGCCTACGTGTCTTAATTGCCATATCAGCCAGAAGCAACTATTGTGGCACTCAGTGGTGATATGCAAGCAGCCTTCTTAGAATAGCAGCGTATAATTTCCCCCTGTTGTCCAATTGGGACCTAAATGACCTTTTAATGAATACCTGAAATTGTCTCTATTCTTTCAGTCTCTCTTCGGGGATGCTCACCAGCAGTGGAGGAGAAATGAGATCTAAGTGGGCAAAGGGATGGAGAAGAAGGATGGGCTGCATCCAGGGAGGGGAACAATCAGAGAAGGACATTTCTCTCTCACTGTCTTTCTTCAGCATTGGTTCATGTTGGCAAAAAGAATAAGGTTGGGCTAAAATGTGTTTAAAAAGCCAGTTTGGTGTGGTGGTGAAGACATCAAGCTAGACCAGAGGTCTTCAAACTTGGCTCTTTCGTGACTTGTGGACTTCAACTCCCAGAATTCCTCAGCCAGACACATTTCTCTCTCACCATGAGAGAGAACCACCGTGAGGTAGTTCATGTTGGCAAGAAGAATAAGGTTGGGCTAAAACCTGTTTATAAAGCCAGTTTGGTGTGGTGGTGAAGGCATCAAGCTAGACCAGGGGTCTTCAAACTTGGCCCTTTTATGACTTGTGGACTTCAACTTCAACCAAATCTGGGAACAATTTTATGATTGGATAGACAATAAGAGGGTAGCCAAGACAAATGTATAGTGTTAGAATAAAATACAGATTATAGACAAATGTATATTTAAAAGATAAATAGAAGCTTCTTCAGTTCTGAAGAAGAAGCTTCTTGGATGAGAAAGGAAATGCAATGTCCAGCTGCTTTTTTGAAAAAGCAACTTTAGGACGTAGTTATGAGTTCTTCCAATCTTTGCATCTAAAGGAAAACATCCTAGTGGCTTTGTTCAGCTGCAGCATTCAGACTCACTCATATTTTCTTAAAAACCCTGATATGTTTTGGCTGTGAAACAGTGCAGGCCATGGAGTTGCCAATCCCGGGTTTACACAACCTTGGAAACATGAAGTTGTCTTTGCCCTAGCTGTGGCTACGATTGTGTTCTCAAAAGTAGACTCGGCCAGGAGAAAGAAGCGCTTAAGGGTAGGGCAAAAACTCCGTTTGATTGAATTTGCTCATAAATGCAATCCAAATTAAATTCCGTTCACCAATTCAGTGCAGTTGACATGGTTACCCCTGACATAATTAATGAAGTCCCTTCTGGCATTTTTAGAGGATAATTGGGTGGTAATATTTCAAACGAACTAAGCTACACCATGAGCTTTGATTTAACCAGATAAAATAAAGTCGGGGGGGGGGGGAAATCCTGGTCTATGAGCAGTGGCTGTTTGTTTTAACGCTTGGAGTCCTTGACAGACTACTTTTCTGAAAATGCCATAAATTGTGGGGATGACAGCTAAATATACCATTCTATAAACTATACGTGTTCTGTAACAAAAGAAAAGATATTTCCCCTAAAGCCTTGTAATTAAATGGCCCCGTTCTTCTAGCGTAATGGCTGTGTTACGGCATAAACTTTAAATCAATGTATTTTTTTTTCCCCACGAAAGGGATGCATAAGGATAGTCTTATTCCAGCATCAATTGGACTTTATTGCCTGGAACGGGGTAGAGATGGGAACATACCTCTGAGTTCAGGAGGCAATGGAACAGAAAGATGAAAAAACCCTGAAATGATAAAATCAAATTATTATTTTTTTTTAAAAAAAAAAGAAAGTCAGAAAGGACATTTCGAACTACGACAGTTAAGGAAGGAAATATATATACATTGAAAGATTTATGAGGTCAGTGACTTGATCACCACTCTTGACTATGAATAATGTACAACAACAACAACAACAATAACAAAATCATATGTTGATGAGTTGCTGATGAGTTGCTGTAGCTAGGAGAAGGCAAGTGCCTGAATTGCCAGTGTCGGTTAAGAAGCAACGGAGGGAAACTAATCAAGGAGAGAAGCAACCTAGAACTAAGGAGAAATTTCCTAACAGTGAGAACAATTAATCAGTGGAACAACTTGCCACCAGAAGATGTGAATGCTCCAACACTGGAGTTTTTAAGAAGAGATTGGACAACCATTTGTCTGAAATGGTATAGGATTTCCTGCATGAGCAGGGGGTTGGACCAGAGTCATGATGGTGTTTCCTAGTTGGCCAATGAAAAGTCTGCAAGAAAACAACCAAGCTCAGAGAGCATCAAGGACCCCCCCCCCCAGATATTCAAATGGGAATATTTTTGCAACGGGATCCCTTTTTCCCTTTTAACAAATCTTGTTAAAGAAAACCGTGAGAATCTTGCACTTTTGTTGTAAAAGGTAAATGTTTCCATTGTTCAGTCACATTTGATGCGAGGGCACTGTGCTCACGAGTGTTTCTTGGCTGAGTGAGCCAGCGTTGCCCGAAGACGTTCTCTGTGGTCCTGTGGCTAGCATGGCTATCTGCCAAGGACACATGGAGCACTGTTACCTTCCTGCTGAAGTACCTATTTATCTGCTCACATTTGCATGTTTTCAAACTGTTAAATGGGCAGGAGCTGCAGCAAGGAATGGGAACTCATCCCATTGCGTGGAGCTCAGGACTCAGACCCGGATTATCAACTGACAAGCTCAGAATCTTTAACCGCTGAGCCATCTCACCCTTGACATTGGTTGTAGGCCACTGCTAAAGATTTGGCAATTGCTCCACCTGACTAGATAGAACATCTAAGCCATTTTGTCCCCCAGCAATGCCACTGGTTGCATTCAAATATAACACACATATGGATTATTATTATTATTATTATTAATAATAATAATAATAATAATAATAATAATAATAATAATAATAATAATAATAATAATAATAAAGTTGGAAGGGACCTTGGAAGTCATCGAGTCCAACCCCCTGCTCAGGCAGGAAACCCTATACCATTTCAGACAAATGGCTGTCCAGTCTCTTCTTAAAAACTTCCAGTGTTGGAGCATTCACTGCTTCTGGAAGCAGGTTGTTCCACTGGTTAATTGTTGTTTCAGAAAGTTTCTCCTTAGTTCTAGGTTGCTTCTCTCCTTGATGAGTTTCCACCTGTTGCTTCTTGTCCTGCCTTCAGGTACTTTGGAGAAGAGCTTGACTCCCTCTTCTTTGGGGCAGCCCCTGAGATACTGGAACAATGCTATCATGTCCCCCCTCGTCCTTCTCTTCATTAAACTAGACATCCCCGATTCCAGCAGCCGTTCCTTCTATGTTTTAGGCTCCAGTCCCCTAATCATCTTTGTTGCTCTTCTCTGTGCTCTTTCTAGAATCTCAGCATCTTTTTTACATCGTGGTGACCAAAACTGGATTCCAGGTGTGGCCTTACCAAGGCATTGTAAAGTGGTATTAACACTTCATGTGACCTTGATTCCATCCCTCTGTTAATAAGCTTAACGATTAGGTTACCTTACTGCGTTAGATACAACAAAACCCATGATGGCATCTTGAGGGGTGTGTACACCCAGCTGTACATACCTGTAATGAGTTAAATATTGCAAACAAATACTGGAACACCAAAGCTCGTTCATTCACTGCCAGGACCCCAAAGATCCATGAACTTCCTAAGATGGGTAGGAGAACAGCAACCGCTTTAGCTGTCAATCTGTAGGATACAAAGAACAGGTTTTAACCCCTTGTGTTCATCTGTAATGTTCAGGGTTTTTGTTTTAAGCAGAAAGAAAACCTAGCAGCGCTCTCTACATGTTATGGGTTGCAATGAGCATAATAAGGCACCGTAGCTGGAGGATGAATGATTTGATTGATTTATACGGTACATAAGAGAAAACTGGTTCCAGAAGGAGATTGCTAATAACATTCTGTGTAAAATCAGAAGGGAACAAAAACGTAACATTATTTATACCCAAGTTTCTTTGGCCTTAGCCGGCATATAAATTAAATCAAGGTCCTTTGAATGGCAGTCCTAATCGAACAAGCCTTGCTACAGTTCTGGAAGTTTCGGTGAAGGTTGCGCAATTGATCTCTGAGCAGAAAAAGGCTTCAGACAAATCGTGATTAGGAATCTGGTTCATCACGAAGTCTCAAGAGTCTTTCTTCTACACCAAGGAGGGCGTGTCCGATCCACCACCTTCAGTTTGGCACCTCGCTGGCATTCTGCCATGAACCGGGGAAGGGAGAGGGGAACAAAGGGGCAAGAAAGCCGTATATCTTTGTGATGGGAATTTGGGAGAGGGAAATTGATGGTTGAGGAAGAACGGAGAATTTGGGGATCTGGTCCTGGCCAGCATCTTCAAGGCCGCGTCCCCTGAGAACGGAATTTCGCCAGCCCAAACACCTCAGCGCTACCCAAAATATCTCGACGGTGCCAGATTGGGCACACAGGGACGGACTATAGGGAGAGGTCTGGGGGGGGGGGACCAAAGGGTTTGCTTTGTACTGATGTGCGGGAACTTCAGATTCTGCCTGACTCTACTGCAATCAGCCTCTTTTAGTAAAATGCCTTTTTCACTTCAACCAAATTTTTGAGGGTTTTACTTTCCTAGGAGATCACACTGGGGCAGGTCTGACAAGGAGAGCTGGGAAGGGCCTTGGTTGATCCTGAAAAGTCTACAGGGTTTCCTGCTTCAGCAAGAGAGTTGAAGACCTCCAAGGTCCCTCCCAATTGTTATTCTTACCTTCTGCATTTGGATGCAGGACCACGGGAATCCTATGAACGTTGGACTAGAAGATTGAAAAATGTGTCCTTTAAGAATGTGACAGGGAGCCACGGTCATGCCACAGCCAAGTAAACAAGATGTTTCTGGCTCCTTCAAAGTCAACCTCAACCCAAGGGAGATTCTCCTTGGGCTTCTAATAGGAAAACAAGCTAAAGTGATGTGCCAAGATGCACAGCTGTTTCTCTAACAGATAAAATCTGTTTCCTCATCTGTACCTAATCCAATCATGCTGATGCTCCTCCTCAAGACATCCCACTGGGTCTCTTGAAGAGATTGCGAAGAAGGTGTCCTAGATGACCTTCTCATCCATCACCATGCTGTCCACAGAGAGTTCATCTAAGCCAAGAGCAATGTTTGCTCTTGAATATTTTTCAAGAATATATTTCAGATGTCTGTGGAATATAACACCCCCCCCCCCCGGTGTTCACGGTCACAATGAGCATTGACCATGCTAGTTGAGTGCTGAATGGTTTGTCAGTTCCCTCAAGGACTGGGAGTGCATGTTTTACCATGAGAGAGAGCCAGTTTGGTGTAGAGGTTGAAGCAGCAGGCTAGAAAGTGGGAGACTTTGAGTTCTAGTCCTGCTTTAGGAACAAAGCCAGCTGCATGACCTTAGGTCAGTCAACCCAAGCCAGAAAAAGTCAAGTCAATCACTTCCAAAATCCTGCCAAGAAAATTGCTGGGACTTGTCCAGGCAGTTGCCAGAAGTCAAGACTAGCTCAAAGACCCCAAAATAAATAAATTTATCATGAGGCAATGCTGCCCTATTGATTTTCACAACTATGATAATAACAGATGACTTCTGGAGCCTTTGCATCTGCATCACCACACATGGACCATTCTCGTTTTTAAAAAGCTAGAGGTGTCTTCTGTGCATTTTAACTGAGATCTGAACATTTTAAGAATCGTCAATTGAGAGGTCAACTAGCCCACATCCTTGAAAGTTACACCTCACCCAGACTGAGCAGACTTTGGATAACTTTCTAGATGACCTTATGCTCCTATCCCAGAGATCTAGAAGACTTTAGATAACTATCTAGATCACCCTCTGCTCTTATCCTGGAGAGCTAGAAGACTTCAAATAACATTCTACATCGTCATTTGCTCTTATCCTGGAGAACTAGAAGTCCTTAGGTAATTTTTTAGATCAGTCTCTGACCTTATCCTGGAGAACTAGAAAACTTTAGATAACTTTCTAGAACAGTGGTTCTCAACCTGTGGTCGAACGTCCATTTCACGGGGGTCGCCAAACAAGGCTGTCCACCATTTTTCCCCATTTTCTTTGGCTACGCCCCTGGCACCCGGTGATGTATAAGTGGTTGGGGGTCACCACAACATGGGGAACTGTATTATGGGGTCGCCGCATTAGAAAGGTTGAGAACCACTGTTCTAGAACATCCTTTGCTCTTATCCTGGAGAACTAGAAGACTTTAGATAGCTTTTTAGATCATCCTATGTTCTTTTGCCCTGGATGCCGGACTCATTGGATTTTTGAAGGATCAGTGAAAATGGTTTTTGATCAACTGTTTGACAACCAAGGAAGGTATATTGATATATTCCGCTCAAAGTAGGGAAGTAATCAGTACCACTTCTATAATGGAGTCATTTTACAATGAGGACAGGAACATTAAATGGCTTTAAATCACCCATCGTGTTTTTTTTTTTTTAAATGCACGGGGTGCAATTATTCATCAGCTCTCTGAAAAACAGCCTCTTTAACTGACTGACAAACGATTATGAAACTGGAACTTTATCGTTCTCCTGCAAGCTTGTGGATTACCTGGCAGGGTTCGATTTATGTGTTTCCACTGCAGAAAAAAAATATACTGGTCACTCCTTGCTATAAGCATTACAATTGTGCAGGCCACTGACCCCAGTATATGCAACCTTGCATGCAGCCTGGCTCAAATCACATGGAGGTGACCCTGAGGGCACAGCTAAACCTCCACGTGGCCTCAACGACTCTCAGAAAGAGTACGAATGAGCAGACGACCGCAAGGAATATAAATCCTTCGGTCCTCCACCGTTCAGTCAGAACTGAAGAAGCTTCTTGGATGAGAAGTGAAACGTCTTCAAGGAAGAAATGTGGACAGACCCGACCCTGGGGTTCACCTACATCTTTGATCGGTTACCCACCACGACCGGGGGGAAATGTGGCTAAGAAGGATACGTGCGATTGTACACCTGCCCCACCTTTGCACTGTAATTGCCTTTTAGCCCCACCTTACCCTCCCCCATTTAGGCATAGCGTTCTGTACATGTTTAGATATTGAATTATTTCCATCCGGGGTTAAAAAAACAAAACAAAACCTGACATTAAAGCAAGTTCATTCACACTGAGCCCGGGAGAACATTTGGAAAGCGCACAAATTTTAATTAATCACATTTTTCGCCTCTATTAAAATTCCAAAGCAGCAATTCTCTCTCCTGAAAATTATTACCTACGGGGGCCCCCTCCCTGGGCTTTTACACATCCTGAATATCAAAGACCGGGAGACCATATGGTGTGTGTGTGTGTGTGTGTGTGTGTGTGTACTCCCCCCCCCTCTGCTGCAAAGTTTGCTGGATGTGCAGTTCTGTTGCAGCAAGCTTCTTTCTTATTGGCCAGATCGTTTATTATCGATCCACGGTCCGATTTAATGAATAAATGCCATTAAAACTTAAACCTCCCAAACTCAGATCATGCAAATCTTTCTCCAAACAGGGCAAAGCTGCTCAGCTAGACTTCTGCGTTCTTAAAAGCATATTGTATACTCTTTGCAAAAGCGTTATTCCGCTGAATTTAGGACTAAAAAAACAAAAAAATTCTGGGCTTCCCCTTTGAAAATTAAGCCTCCAACAGAAAGAAAGAACTCCTCTTTTTTTGGCTCAAAATATTCATCTTTTTTTTTAAAAAAATAAGAGGTGAAAGAAAAAACATGTTCTGCTCTTAAGCCGACCAACAACAACAACAACACACACACACACACACATACAGAGACAAAAAAAAATCAACCGCCCGCAATTACAACATTTTACTACTCCCACTCGTTGGAACAAGATGTGCTGGAATGGAAGTGAAATTTTGAAATAGTGGCTTTTATCCAAGAGCAATTGCGTTGTAGGGAAGAGTTGAAATTGTGCAAACAATATTAAAACCTCCTGCAAGCTCAGCTCAGCTCCCAGGGTTTGGTTTACAGATATTCCTCGACTTTTGAGCCCTGAATTTATTGTTGCTATGCGAGAGGCTTGTCGAGAGAGTTTTGCCCCATTTTAGGATTTTTCTTGACACCGTCGGTAAGTGAATCACTGCAGTTCTTAGGTTAGTAGTGTTTTGTTTTTGATAGTAATGGAAGTTGTGGCTGTGGCCTTTGTCAACAACTTCCAGCCTAGCTGATTGCCCTGAGATTTTTTTTTGCTGGTTTCCCTTCCGAATACTTGGGAAAAACCTTGCGTGTTCGTTCGCAGGAGCTTTTTCTCTCCCGAGTCTAATAAACTGTGACCCAAATAGTGTTTGTCTTTTATCATGTCCAATGAGCCAAAGATGTAATTAGCTTTAAGACATTATCAATGCTGGCATTCTGGCTTGCTAATGATCACTGTTTAATCTCCCTGCTTAATGTCTTGCTTCGCCACCTCCTCTTTGTGTGTGTGTGGGGGGGGGGCTTGCTCTCGTACTACGCCAACCTTGGGTGTTAGAAAACAAAAAAGACCCCAAGGACAGTCTGGGTCTGTAATTGATAACACTCCACCTGCAGAATCAGAAATTGAAACTGTGTTGAGAGGTAAGAGTAACATGTAGCCTGGATTTTATGCAACATTATGCACAGAGGAGTAATAGGAGTCGCAGTGAAGGAATGCAAACTCAGCTTAGAAGAATCACTGCTTATCATATTTGATGTGGTGCCTGATAGGCAGTTATATAAATAAGACAGATAGGTGGATAGGTAGACAGCTGGATAGATAGATAGATAGATAGATAGATAGATAGGTAGGTAGGTAGGTAGGTAGGTAGGTAGGTAGGTAGGTAAGTAGATAGAATGGAACAGAACAGAACAGAGTTTGAAGGGACCTTGGAGTGATTGTCCAGGAATAGATTGTATTAGGAAGGAATAGATTGTATGAGAGAGAGAGAGAGAGAGAGAGAGAGAGAGAGAGAGAGCGGGAGGGAGGGAGGGAGGGAATAAACACATTGTGATGGAATGTAGTCTGGATTCCCGGAGGAATAAGAGAGAATTCAATCCAGATATTTTGTGTGAAAAAAAGAGGGTGAAGACAGCCCTCCCTAACAGTTCCCAGAGTGTCCTCAGTCTGGCAAGATTCTGTCTACCAGTGGGAAGTAATTAAAAAAAAACTCAGCTTGGTAGAATCAACATGTGTAATTCGTGGTTCAACCTAGTTCATCCTTGGGCTTGTTTTCAAGATTGCATGAGTTTTAAAAAAATGGTCTATGCATCCAAATCCAAAAATAAAAAAACAAAAAGGATGCTGTTTTCATTCTTGACATCTCAGGGAATTGAATCATCTTTTTAGTGATGCAATAACTGAGCCACATGGTAAAGAAAAGCGCTACATGTAGATTTCAAATGGACGATCTGCTTTAAAAGCTGAAGACATTTCCCCACCTCCTGACATCTTTCTCTCTCTCTTCCTTTCCCTCTCTCCCTCTTTCTCACCCCCTTCTCTCTCTCCCTCTGTCTCTCTCTCCCTCTCCCTCCCTCTCTCTCTTTCTCTCTGTCTTTCCCTCCCTATATCGCTCTCCCTCGTTCTCTCACCCCTTTCTCTCTGTCTCTCTCTCTCCCTCTCTCTCCCTGCCTCTTTCTCTCCCTGCCTCTCTCTCCCTCTCTTTCACCCCCTTTTCTCTCTCCCTCTCTCTCTCTCTCCCTCTCTCTCCCTCCCTCCCTCTCCCTCTCTCTCTCTCCACCTCTCTCTTTCTCTCACCCCCTTCTCTCTCTCCCTCTCTCCCTCTCCCTCTTTCTCTCACCCCCTTTTCTCCCTCTGTCTCTCTCTCCCTCCCTCCTTCTCTCTCTCCCTCTCTCCCTCACTCCCTCCCTCCTTCCCTCTCCCCCCCCCTCTCTCTTTCTCCCTCCACTTATTCATGACAAATCTCATTGTCGATTCCTCAGCTTATATTCCAGAGACTGCATGTACTGGAGAAATGATACAGATTTTTCCAGACCACTAGACCACACCGGAGGCAATGATGAGCAAAATCATTCCATAAAACTTGGCCTTGGCAGTTTATCGAGAAGCTGTTAATGAGCTTCTGCCAGGACAAATAACAGGCACAGCGCAAGGCGGGAGACAGACACACCAAAGCCTCATGCCCTTCCCCAATGATCCCTTTTCATGCTGACAGGGAGGCTATGCATACAGGTCGTACTCGACTTATGAGCACAAGGAATTTCTATTGCTCAGCACGGCGTCCGAATTTTACAACCATCTTGCCAGGGCTATTAAGTGAATCTCTGCCATTGTTGAGTGAATCAGGCAGTCATTAAGCGAATCTGACTTCCCCCATTAATTTTACCTGGCAAAAGCCCAGCTGGGAAGGTCGCAAGTGGGCAATCACATGACCCTGGGATGCTGCAACTGTCGTAAATATGTGTCAGTTGCTAAGCATCTGAATTTTGATCATGTGACCCTGATCATGTGATGCTGAAATGGCTATAAGCTTGAAAAAAAAACAGTCCTTAGTCACTTTTTGCAGTGCTTCTGTAACTTCAAATGGTACTAAATGAAATTCGGTGGTGAAAAAAGTAAGACTCTACATTTGGCCAAGGAAAACCAAATGCAGAGGTATAGTATAGTGATACTTTGCTCAATAGTAGTAACTGCGAGAAGGATCTCAGAGTCCTAGTGGACAATCCCTTAAATATGAGCCAGCTGTGTGCAGCAGCTGCTAAAAAGGCCAACACAGTGCTAGGCTGCATGAACAGAGGGATAGAATCAAGATCGCATGAAGTGTTAATACCACTTTACAATGCCTTGGTAAGGCCACACTTGGAGTACTGCATCCAGTTTTGGTCACCAGGATGTAAAAAAGATGTTGAGACTCTAGAAAGAGTACAGAGAAGAGCAATAAAGATGATTAAAGGACTAAAACATATAAAGAACGGTTGCTTGAACTGGGAATGTCTAGTTTAATGGAAGGAAGGACTAGGGGTGACATGATAGCAGTCTTCCAATATCTAAGGAGCTGCCACAAAGAAGAGGGACTCAAGCTATTCTCCAAAGCACCAGAAGGCAGGATAAGAAGCAATGGGTGGAAACTAATCAAGGAGAGAAGCAACCTAGAACTAAGGAGGAATTTCCTGACAATGAGAACAATTAATCATTGGAATAATCTGCCTCTAGAAGCAGTGAATGCTCCAACACTGGAAGTTTTTAAGAAGAGACTGGAAGCCATTTGTCTGAAATGTTATAGGGTCTCCTGTCTGAGCAGGGGGTTGGACTGGAAGACCTCCAAGGTCCCTTCCGACTCTGTTATAAATGAATTATTGTATGTGAAGGATTACCTCTATATGCACGATGTTTGGTTCCAACTTAAGTAAGGGTGGGAAAAAAATGGAGGATACCAAACCTAAAACCAGAGTGTGTAAGTAATAGAACTGTAAAGCAGTTTTGTCTCAAAGGAAGAGCTATCTGTGCACTCTCAACAGAAAGACTCTTAACAAGTTTTGCATTGCAAATGCATCGTTTTTGCCGTTTTGAGACTTTGGGCTGTTGCTGAGACAGGAATCTCTACCCTGCTGATTTACTACTATCCTTAAGGAGCACAGTGGTTGGAACGCTGGGTAGGAAGTGAGAAAGCCCACGTTCGAGACCCAAGAATTGCCATGGGGCAAGGTTGAGCTCCTGTCCTTTACTCCAGCTCCTGCCGGGGACATGAACGGAGCCTCCAACTGAAGGTCCCCATGGCAACAATGATGTCACCAGCTAATCCCTTCACCCCAAAATGGCGTGAAGTCTGTACTGGTGTGCACAGCATTGTTATAAGCTACTTTGGTCCGTCCAGTCATCTTGTGCATAATTAATAAAATAACGTAGGTAGTACTCCAGTACTGAGTTGAATCATTCTGTCCCAACATTTGTCTGCGGGTGATGACTAGAACTGAGTCCTTGGTCAGTTCCTAGGAGGTCCAGAAAAGCTCTCCAGAACTTTGACATAAACTGGAGCCCTCTTTCCGAGATAATGCATTGTGGTGCTCCATGTAAGTGATAAATGACATGTGTGCAAAACAACAAACAAACCAAAAAACCAACCTATCATCCTTGAATAGAAAACAGGTGTGGTTCTACAACTGTCATCCACCAGGCAAGACCCACTACAAAAGCAAACAAAATAATCTCCGCTACTCGCTTAGGAGATTACGAGTAAGGTCTTTGAAGCTTAGTTTCCTGAGGAAATCAGAATTTGCTTAGTAGGCTCAGATGATCAGATTGTCCTTTGGTAAGCAGTGATAAGGCCAGATTGATGTTCTCCTTCAATATGCCATTAATCAAATCAGCACGGGTTCAACACTGCGGTGTGCCAGGGAAAATTATTGGCAACAGTTACACCAATTTGTTTTTGCCAGCTGCAATGAGGCAAAATTGCTCTCCAGCAAATAGTCTTACTGCCAACAAACTTCATCTCCAGGGTCCTTCAATGCACATGGGCAAATTTGTACACACATACCAGTTTGGTCCTTGCCAATTGGAATCGCAAGCTGTGTTATTAAGAGCTTACTGTAAGGAGCTGTACAGTTACTTAAAGCCTTCTATGGGCCGATAACATCCATTGAGCATCCATTTATAAATATTCATTATGGACTCCATTCCTGTCCTTGAGTTCACTGCAGCAAACAAGCATTCTTCAATACAGATAAGAAATTATCTAGGACTGTCTCTTTTATGAGAAAGAAGGGGAAAATACCAAATGCCCGGGGCTGCTTATTTTTAGTTTCAAGTTCATTTTCTTGTGTCGCCTGTGCTAAAAGGCTAAAAATATCTCATGCTGTTCTAATCAAGAGTGAAGGTTATTGTTGCGGTTCCTGGTCTATAAAGGCACTTGATGAATTTTGTAAATTTCTGCCATAGCAAATGCCAAATGAACAACGCCAGGCAGATGGAAGATTGACGGGTTCCAAAGGCTGAATAGTATTCTGGGGGGGGGAGGAAGAGGAGGAGGAGAAAGACTGGGAGGAGGAGGGGAGAGGATGAGGAAGGGAAGGAGAAGGAAAAGGAAAGATGAAAGGAAGAGGAGGAGAAGGCTGGAAGGAAAGAGCAGGAAATGGAAGGAAGGAAGGAAGGAAGGAAGGAAGGAAGGGAAAGGAAAGGAAAGGAAGAAGGAAAAAAGGAGGAAGGAAGGAAAGGAAGAAGGAAGGAAGGAAAGAAGGAAGGAAAGGAAAGGAAAGGAGGAAAGGAAGAAGGGAAAAAAGAGGAAGGAAGGAAGGAAGGAAGGAAGGAAGGGAGAGAGAGAAAGGAAGGAAGGAAGGAAGGAAGGAAGAAAGGAAGGAAGGAAGAAAGGAAGGGAAATGAAAGGAAAGGAAAGGAAAGGAAGAAGGAAAAAAGGAAGGAAGGAAGGAAGGGAGGGAATGAAAAGAAGAAGGGAGGAAAGGAGAAAGGAAGGGAGGAAGGAAGGAAGGAAGGAAGGAAAGAAGGAAGGAAGGAAGGAAGGAAGGAAGGAAGGAAGGAAGGAAGGAAGGAAAGAAGGAAGGAAGGAAGGAAGGAAGGAAGGAAGGAAGGAAGGAAGGAAGGAAGGAAATATTTTTCTTGTGCTTATCACTCAGCAAAAGAAATGCTTGTGAAATTGAAATATAGGGATGAAAACTGTTTACAAAATAATCCCAGGGGACTATCACTTAGATGGGATCCCAATTTTTAACTCTCTGCCTAAAGTGTCTTTTTCAAAAAGTGCCCCAACAGCCAACTTGTATTGAACATTCAGATTCCTTTTTTAATATCTGGGATCTTCACAAGACTGGAGGTTACCTTCTCCTTTGGGAATGAAATAGTGCTACAGAATTCATCCAATCTTGATTCCTTTTTTAAAAATAATAATAATAATCAGATTTTATGAATCTAGACTCAGAATTCAGTAGCGGTTCAGATGTTCTTGGGAGTTTAAACTCCTGCTTAATTGAAAAAAAAAATGAAGAAAGCAAACTTACTTGAATGCATTAGCTTCTCCGTGGACTTTATAATTTTCGGTACTTATTCTTGAAATTACTCTGGTCACGGCAATAAGGATGCAGATATTAACCTATCAAAAGGAAAATAATAAAGAACTGCATCAGTAAAGCAAATAAATAGGTTGTGAGGGGGTAGGGGGAAGCCTGGATACATGTGCACGCTCCTGCACACATAAACACACACCATGTAACTCAGAATTATTTCAAGCTAATTTCTGTGTGATTCTGTCTTCCCCCCTTTAAATATATATATATATTAAGGAATGCTTTGCAAAAGACCGACTTTGAGCCTTTTGAATGCAAAACATGTCCCTGACTTGAGAGTCTTTTATGGTCCTTTCCCATAAAAATCACATTTTAGGCTCCATATAATGATTTTCCCAAAGCACTAATATCTCAGCTATTATGAAGTATAACAAAGTAATCTTCCTTCTCCAAGTGCTCTTAAAAGGTGCTCTTTTATATATTTTTTTAAAAATTGTTCAAACTCAGAGCTACCCCTCTGGATTGAAGGGAACGTAGCTAAACCCTGGAGAAAGGAATTGTAGGATGAAATGGAGGACCTCCACCCATCCTCTTCATCAGCCAGAGGCCTGTGGATATGCTGGTTGAGGATTATGGGGACTGGAGTCCAAGTCAGGGAACACCTCCTGGAAGGAAGTTATCGTCCTCAAATCAAATCCTTATTGTGGTGGTTCAAAACTGGGATGCGTACAAAAATAAGGCTGAAGTAAACAAAACGGCGATAGGACAAGATCAGCACCTAACCAACAATAGTCCTACACAATATGGATTGGATATGGTGCTGTGTTGCATAGTTCAAATAGAAAGAGACCCCAAAGAGATTCATCCTAAATCCTCACAGTATTTATCTAACAGTTATGCAACATGTACTTCAGTCTGACAAGATTCCTGTCTACAGGCGAACAGCAATAAAGAAATGACTTTGAGCGGTTCATTGTGTCGTTCTGGGTTCCCTGCCCCGGACATTGGACTGCATTCTAACATTTAAACTCGGACGTTCAGCTTTCAGGTTTAAAATCCCAACTCTTTAGTAGGCAACTGAGCCTATCAACTTCCTAGGGGGAGAAAATAATGACAGCCTTCCCCCCCCCCCCCCGTTGAATAACATTCTGCAAATAAATATCTTTATTAAGCAGCCATCCAAGGAAAGTCAGATAATAGATGGTGCCTTTCCTTTCACGGGAATTCTGGCATCTATTTTCCATCTCCATAATTAGTTGGAAATATATACTCCTTGCTCACCTTCCCATTATTTAGCCAATACTTCACAATTGCCCACAGCTGCCAACTGGGCTCCAGTTTGAGATATATGTGGTCTATAAAACTTGCAAACTACTCAGATGAGAGAGAGAGAGAGAGAGAGAGAGAGAGAGAGAGAGAGAGAGAGACAGAGACAGAGAGAAGGGGGTGAGAGAAAGGGAGAGAGAGGGGAAGAGAGAGGGAGGGGGGGAGAAGGAGGGAGGGAGAGAGACAGAAACAGAGAGAAGGGGGTGAGAGAGAGGGGGAGAGAGAGGGAGAGAGAGGGGGAGGGAAAGAGACAGAGAGACAGAGACAGAGACAGACAGACAGAGACAGAGAGAAGGGGGTGAGAGAAAGGGAGAGAGAGTGGGGGAGAGAGGGAGAGAGAGGGGGGAGAGAGAGAGACAGAGAGAAAGAGGGAGAGAGAAAAGGAGAGAGAGGGAGAGAGACAGAGAGACAGAGACACAGAGAGAAGGGGTGAGAGAAAGAGGGGGAGAGAGAGAGGGAGAGAGAGAGGGAGAGGGAGGGAGGGAGAGAGAATTCATTCTTGGCTAATTTGTGCTATATAAATGCTTCTCTCCTATAACAAATGTGCAACATAAAAATGTAACAGCCACCTGTTTTGGCAAAGATAAGTAGAAAACCATGCATGGGCTTTGCTTGAGTTTCTGATTTGAAGATGGGCAGTTAAAGGGGCAATCTTGACATTCTCCTTCTCCTTACGCCATTTATTCTCTTTTCCTCTCCTTTGATTTCACAGCTGGACCCCTTCTAGGTCTCAAGGACTCTCAGATATGATTTTTGTTTGGATGAGTTGAAGGCTGTCATGGTTTGTCAGCTCATTCAGATAGACCAGGTCAGGAGAGATTTTCTTTCTTTCTTTCTTTCTTTCTTTCTTTCTTTCTTTCTTTCTTTCTTTCTTTCTTTCTTTCTTTCTTTCTTTCTTTCTTTCTTTGCTAAACTCTTCTTTTCTTCTTTAATAACAAGTTCCTGAGAGCCTGGGAGATATTTCCTCTTCTCTCTATACATTTTGACAAGCCAGATTCAGGAATTGCAAAGGTTTGACGTTGCTTATTGCAAAGAAATCACTTTCAACTTTACCAAATCTTCCTGGAAAAGAGCAAAGCGAACTACAGTTCATTGCCGCGAAGTCTGATCGCGCACCCTGCAACATCTAAAACTCTACCAGGAACTTTTGAGATTTCCTTCTTAATATCAAAATGTTGCACCAGCAAATAACCAAGCACTTTAAGGCACACAGGCAAACAACGGGCATCTTAGCTTTAGTTTGAGCAAATAAATTAGATCTGTATAGCTTTATTAATGTTCTAACCGAATGGAGCAAAACATCCATTTGACTCCTGCTAATAAATAAATCTCTGAACAACTATCAGCTTGTTACATCAGGAAATGCTCTATTTTGGCTTTCTCTTTCCAGATATTTGCAGTATCTGATCTTGGGGGATAGGATAATGTGAGACAACCAAAGGAAAAGTCAGATAAAAGGGAGCTTAGCCCACAGCAGGACTCCAGGCGTGTCAAATGTCTTAAAAGGAACCCTCCCTAATTTGGGGGCTGTAAAGCGAATAACAGAATAGCAGAATAAGAGTCGGAAGGGACCTTGGAGGTCTTCTAGTCCAACCGCCTACTTAAGCAGGAAACCCTATACCATTTCAGACAAGTGGTTGTCCAATCTCTTCTTAAAAACCTCCAGTGTTGGAGGCAAGTTGTTCCATTGGTTAATTGTTTTCACTGTTAGGAAATTCCTCCTTAGTTCTAGGTTGCTTCTCTCCTTGATGAGTTTCCATCCATGGCTTCTTGTCCTGCCTTCAGGTGATTTCGAGGTTAGGTTGACCCCCTCTTCTTTGTTCAAGATTGACCCCTCTTCTTTGCTCAAGATTGACCGTCTATTCTTTGCTCAAGATTGACCGTCTCGTCTTTGTTCAAGGTTGACCTCCTCTTCTTTGTTCAAGATTGACCCTCTCTTCTTTGCTCAAGATTGACCGTTTCTTCTTTGCTCAAGATTGACCTCCTCTTCTTTGCTCAAGATTGACCATTTCTTCTTTGTTCAAGATTGACCTCCTCTTCTTTGTTCAAGATGGACCCCCTCTTCTTTGCTCAAGATTGACCTCCTCTTCTTTGCTCAAGATTGACCTCCTCTTCTTTGCTCAAGATTGACCGTTTCTTCTTTGCTCAAGATTGACCCCCTCTTCTTTGTTCAAGATTGACCCCCTCTTCGTTGCTCAAAATTGACCCCCTCTTCTTTAAGATTGACCCTTTCTTTTTGAAATGTTGAGCAGACTAGATTGTAGGAAGGAGACCACATGGTATAAAAGATGTTGTGGATCTAGGGAATGTCCCTACCATAAGTGTCATGATGGGTCCAACCAGCAGAAGGATCTAAGCTAAGCTAAAAATGAAGAAAACCACCTTGCGAATTAGACACTCAATCAGCTTATTGTTTTCTCTTGAGATGCTAAGGATAGTTCTCGGATCGCTCCTGCATGCAAAATTGAGACTCAGAATTGGTCCTACTGTTTAGGCCAGGAAGGCTGGGCACTTTAAGAGGCTGGGGGAATTATTTGTATTAATCATGGTTTATGAAATGGGCCAAAATAGGAGGGTTCACATCACATTCAGTCATCAACCATTCTTGTACAAGCCAGAATTGCTGGTTATAAGTAAGCAACATTATGTCTTAGCACAATGAACTCAGTAATGGATGAATCCTGAATTTCCTTCAAATGTCCAGGGAGACCTCTCTCCTTGAAAAACAAAACTAAACAACTCCGGAACATGAAACCAGGGACTCTTTCTGCTTCCTTCATCTGGATCAGGAGAGAAAAGAATCGATTTCCAATCATCGAACTTTTAAAAAGTCAGTTCGAGAGGCTCCTGGAAATGCAAGCTCTCAATTTCAACAGGTTTTCTTTTTATAAGATTTTTTTTTCCCCAGCACTTTAATTCCCTCTGTTGGAGTGGACTAAGCTCCTGTCTATCATCATTAATAGGCACTTGCCGAGTTGTTGTGATTGTGGGATCCTTTATAAGCTCAGGCAGAAAATCGTTTTGCAGATGGTGTTCCTTGCGTCTGCGGATGTTGTTACCAACTGAGTTGGAAGGACCCATCCCACGTATCCCCCTGAGATGGTCTCCAAGCAGCTTATATTTTGGGAAGAACTGAGCTGCCTTGTCAAGGATAAAATCCAAGCACCTGTCAAGGCTGTGGCTGAGAAATAAAGGCAGGGATGAAGGGTCTTTTGGTGGTTAACGATGATCCTTCTTAGTGGGTTTCTAGCCCGTGTTCGTTCTTTTTAAATTGCCATGCAGTTCCAGGCCAGATTTCTTCAAAGGAAAACACTAAGGACAGCTCTTGGAAATAAATGCTATTAAAAGATGAAATGTAAAGCTAAGTCTTAAAAAAAATTCGGGGAAATCTCTATGTGGTTTCCAGGACTATCCAGCCCCTAATATTATATAGGTTGGAGGAGCAGTGTGGATAGTGTTGCATTTTTGGGGTCCTTGGTGCTCTCTGAGCTTGGCGGTTTTCTTGCAGATATTTCATGACCCAATTAGGTAACATCATCACTGCTAGAAGGGGATGGAGGAGGAGGAGGAGGAGGAGGAGGAGGAGGAGGAGGAGGAGGACAATGATGACTCTGGGGTCCTTGGTGCTCTCTGAGCTTGGTGGTTTTCTTGCAGATATTTCATGACCCAACTAGATAACATCATCGGTGTTAGAAGGGAGTCGTGTGGATAGTGTTGCATTTTTGGGGTCCTTGGTGCTTGGTTGTCTGCTTGCAGACATTTCTTGTCTCTACTAGACAATATAATAACTGCTAGAAGGGGATGGAGGAAGAGGAGGAGGAGGAGGAGGAGGAGAACTCTGAGGTCCTTGGTGCTCTCTGAGCTTGGTGGTTTTCTTGCAGAAGTTGCATGACCCAACTAGGTAACATCATCAGTGATAAAAGGGGGGGGGTGCTCTTTGTCTTTTAGTGGCTTCTCCCAACAGTGCTGATGGGAGTGGTCTGAGGGGGGGGGATTGTTGTTTATTCAGTTGGTAGTTCCTTAATTGGAGGAATTCTGTTGGAGTATAAACAGGGCCACTCCCTTCTAGCAATGATGATGTTAACTAGTTTGGTGATAAAATGTCTGCAAGAAAACAACCAAGCTCAGAGAGCACCAAGGACCCCACAGTTAAGGAAGGAAGGAAGGAAGGAAGGAAGGAAGGAAGGAAGGAAGGAAGGAAGGAAGGAAGGAAGGAAGGAAGGAAGAGATTGGCAAGAGTTGACAATAAACAAAATTTAACAGGCAGGGAAGACTTGAATTCTTCTTCTGTGGTTGTGTATGGTTTATTATTCCTTTTACACTTCTACCAGCAGGAGGTTTTCATTAATGGACTACTACTTTGTCGTCTCCTTCAACCAGTTTATTACCCTCAGCCATACACCCAAGCCACAGCAACCTCACAGCATGTCAGGACCCCAGTGCACAACACAGCTGTGACACAATGCACGTGACAGCATAGCCCTCTCCCCCTCTGCAGACACCCTACGCACTCAGCTTAGTCACAGCGTGTTTGAGATGTCTTACAAAACCAGTCCATGCCTCTTTTGTTTTGTTTTCCTTAAATCTCAACCCGCTTAAAAGTAGGACATGCAAAACGAATCTCCAGATTCCCATTTTAGATTTGCTAAACACACAACCCTCCAGTGCACAGGGCGAGCCTCTTGTAGATGATGACCGATGACAACATGAATGCTCAGTCAATATGTTTACCCTTCCATTTGTCAGGGACAACCCGTGGCTGGGTTTTCTTTATCATCAGAGAAACTTCTCAATCGATAAAAAAAAACATCTAAGCAGACAGGGCTAAGCATAGCCTAAAGAGAGGATCGTCTGCTTCCTTAATCTATCAGGGGGAAGAGAGAGAGAGGGAGAGAGGGAGGGAGGGAGAGAGAGAGAGAGAGAGGGAGGGAGAGAGAGAGAGAGAGGGAGAGAGAGAGAGAGAGAGAGAGAGAGAGGGAGGGAGGGAGAGAGAGAGAGAGAGGGAGAGAGAGAGAGAGAGAGGAGAGAGAGGGAGAGGGAGAGGGAGAGAGGGAGAGAGAGGGAGAGAGAGAGAGAGAGAGAGAGAGAGAGAGCCATCTCTTGCAACTTCCAAGATCCGTTGGAGTGATTAAGCCACAATTTGATTCAATTTAAGGCACGGCTACAATTAAATCACTGTCATACATTATGTATCAGGAAGGCCCATCATGAACTTGCAACTCCCACTTGGGAAGACAGCGTTTGTTACAGCCAACAGATGTGCCCCCAGCAGCTTTGGGAGTTAACCAACTTGCTTTAACTCTCCCCTTTCGATGGAGTGTGAACCCTGGGAGGGGTGGGCTATTGACTTGCGGAGCTGAGTAGCAGCGGATCTGCTGCTTCTCATTATGAAAGGGATGGGGAGGGGGCAGGCTGTTCAAAGCTGCAATTGTAGAAGAGAAAATAGAAGGGTCATTCAGTTAGCCAGGTAGACGTAGAAGGAGAGAACGCTTAGCCAGAACTAGCTGTTTTTCACCCCTGGGAAACAGGGGTGTATTAGGAGCCCCTCTTTTCATTCTGGTAATTATGGATTCTTGGTGTCTTCCAGGGGATTCATGCAAACATAGGAATGCTGCAGCCCTACCCTTCTCTTTTGTTCTCCCAAAGGTGCTTTTTCAAAAGGTAACTGGACTTGGCTTTTCCTTCAAGACGTTTTATTTCTCATCCAAGAAGCTTCTTGGATGAGAAGTGAAATGTCTTGAAGGAAAAACAAAGTCTAGTTGCCTTTTGAAAAAGCACCTTTGGGACAACCATGACCTGGATGATTGAGGATCTCCATATTGTCCTTTGTTCCTTCCCAAGATGCAAGAAATGGCCTCTGACTATCTCACATCCTTTACGGAATACTGGAGGGGGAGAGATGGGTTGGTCTAGAACAGTGTCTCTCAACCATGGCCACTTGGGGATGGGTGGGCTTCATCTTCATGCTGGCTGCGGAATTCTGGGAGCTGAAGCCCACCCATCATCAAGTGGTCACAGTTGAGAAACATCAATCTATAGGAGTAAAAAGACAGGAGACATCTGGTAGTTACTTTTCCCAACTTTTGTGAACTGCAGCTTCCTTCACAGATGTTACCTGAGGCACCTGGTGAAGGGAGATGCATCTGGTGAAGCTGGTGGCTTTTCAGAAACATCTGCTGGTTGGCAAAGGTGCTACCAGAGTTGAGCTCCCTATGGTCCAACATGGCCTGCAATGGTCATCCCACCGGTTCCCCTGGAGCTTCTAAGGGACAACAGAAGGAAGGCAAACCTACCACAATGATGAACAGAGCTGGGCCCACAAAAGCCCAAATGGCACCGCTCTCCAATGATAGCCAACAGCTGCAAAGGAAGAGGGAAAGACATCACACCTGGAATACTGCAGCCAATTTTGGTCACCATATTACAAAAAAGATGTTGAGAGTTTGGAAAAACTTCAGAGAAAAGCAACTATGATGATCAAAGGCCTGGAGACTAAAACATACAAAGAACGGCTACGGGACTTGGGTTCGGCCAAGAAAATAAGAGATAGGGGAGACAGGATAGCAGTGTTCCAGTATCTGAGGGGCTGCCACAAGGCAGAGGGGGTCACATTGTTCTCCAAAGCACCAGATGGAAGGATGAGAAACAACGGTTGGAAACTGATCAAAGAGAGAAGCAACCTGGAACTAAGGAGAAACTTCCTCACAGTGAGGACAATAAACCAGTGGAACAGCTTGCCTCCAGAAATTGTGGGCACTTCGTCACTGGAGATTTTAAAAAAGAGACTAGACAATCACCTGTCTGAGATGGTATAGGTTCTCCTGCTTGAGCAGGGGGCTGGACTAGAAGACCTCCAAGGTCCCTTCCAGTTCTATTCTATTCTATTCTATTCTATTCTATTCTATTCTATTCTATTCTATATTCTATTCTATTCTATTCTATTCTATTCTATTCTATTCTATTCTATTCATGACATTGTAGCATGGGGATGATCAGTTTGTAAGTTCGAAACCACCATTGATTTAAAAATATGTAGTAAGGAGAAAGGCTGGAGTGGATGGACAGCAGAAAAAGTTCTCCTGCTTGCTTCCTTCATTCCAGGCCTTTGTTCAAAGAACAAAAGAGAGGGGAAAGCCCATGGTTTTCGCTTCAGCCACAGCTATCTCCAGAAGGCTATCACCTTGGAACTAACATTGCAAATGGAATGCAATCTTTGCTAGCTTTAACATGATCTGGATGTGGCAGAAAGGCCAAGCTGTAGGGCTTTTATCTCCTGGACTTCAGGTCCCACCGTTCTCAGGTACATCTGAAGGACGCTGCATTAAGGAAACTGAGCCAGGATATGGATCCATGGGGACTGCTTAATGCTCAGACAGTTGGAGCAAATACGGACAGGTGACGCCGTCCACGAACCCTACATTCTTCAAAGGAGCTATCATAGCAGCAACAAATTTATAATTCCTCATTTCCAGAACTTACTTGTTGACTTCTCCATAGCTTTCCACAGAGGTCGTTGCAGAAATGACACAGATCAGGAATGGGCAGCCTGCAGGAATGAAGAGGACAGCATTAGCATCTTCATCAGAAGAGGATAAAAATAGAAGGATGGTCCAGGAAGGACATCATGAAACCATTGGATGTGGTTTAAGGATTATAAATGTGGTTCTTCTATTACTATGAAAATACCCACATTCTCTCTCTCTCTCTCTCTCTCTCTCTCTCTCTCTCTTTCTTGGACAATATCTGCTTCATCTTGTCAATATAGTTCTGCATTATGCGCATGTGCTCCTGAACACAAAAATGGTTGCCCATAACAGGGAGTCCAGGGGTCCTCAAATGTGGCCCTTTTATGACTTGTAGACTTCAATTCCCAGAATTCCTCAGACCTTCTCCTCCAAGGTCCTTTCCAGCTTCTATTCTATTCTATTCTATTCTATTCTATTCTATTCTATTCTATTCTATTCTATTCTATTCTATTCTATTCCTTTCTCTATTCTATTCTATTCTATTCTATTCTAATCCTTTTTCTATTCTATTCCTTTTTCTTTTCTATTCTATTCTATTCTATTCTATTCTATTCTATTCTATTCCTTTCTCTATTCTATTCTATTCTATTCTATTCTATTCTATTCTATTCTATTCTATTCTATTCCTTTCTCTATTCTATTCTATTCTATTCTATTCTATTCTATTCTATTCCATTCCATTCCATTCCATTCCATTCTATTCTATGTTACTCTAATTCTATTCTATTCTATTCTATTCTATTCTATTCTATTCTATTCTATTCTACAATCTTTATTCTATTCTATTCTATTCTATTCTACAATCTTTATTCTATTCTATTCTATTCTATTCTACAATCTTTATTCTATTCTATTCTATTCTATTCTATTCTATTCTATTCTATTCTATTCTATTCTATTCTACAATCTTTATTCTATTCTATTCTATTCTATTCTATTCTATTCTATTCTATTCTATTTTATTCTATTCTATAATCTTTATTCTATTCTATTCTATTCTATTCTATTCTACAATCTTTATTCTATTCTATTCTATTCTATTCTATTCTATTCTACAATCTTTATTCTATTCTATTCTATTCTATTCTATTCTATTCTATTCTATTCTATTCTATTCTATTCTATTCTATTCCATCCCATCCCATCCCATCCCATCCCATCCCATTCACATTGAAAGTGTAAGGAGAAGGAGTGGCAAAACTCGAGGATGGAGTCAAAAGAGGGATCAGCCTAGAATCGCTACATAAGCACAAGCAAAACAAGTCCAACCTCTCCCTTGAAATTCATGAACCCTTATCTAACTCCTAGCAGGTGCTAATCATTAGTTGATTAATTTACATAGGCACGATTAGCAATAAATCAGTTTAACTAGATCTTCACATGTGGACCTGGTTGTAAGATAAAGAGTTGGGTTGCTGGTTGTTCCTGAATTTCACCAGCCCCATCACCAGATGGGCCTTGGGTGAGCCAGCAGCTACATCATGAAAAAGCAATGTGACTGCCCTTAAAATCGCCCTCTTTTTTTTGTGACTTGATGTTTTAATAGCTGCAGTCTTTGATCACATTTTGCAAGGAAAGTTTAGGGCCTGCGTGGGGGGGAGTGCTTCACAGTTGGCTCCCTCTTCATTATCGGTGTTGCTGAAGAAAGATAGATTTCTGGCAAAGTGTTGCAAATTCAATTACAGAGGCATATGGATGCATAATAGGAAACTAGCAGGC
Source organism: Crotalus tigris (assembly GCF_016545835.1). NCBI lineage: Eukaryota > Metazoa > Chordata > Lepidosauria > Squamata > Viperidae > Crotalus > Crotalus tigris. The sequence goes on along the minus strand of NW_024097260.1, from coordinate 2,035,733 downwards.
ATTACTGGAAACAAAGCGAGCCTACGATCAATGTACAATAGTGGTGGAAGGCGTGAGCAAAGAAACGGCTACTGTTTCGTGAATTTATAAGTTCTAAAGAGGGATTTTAAAATGGACAGCAGTGGGGTGGTGGAAATCTTTGAGGGGGTGCTTTGCTTTGAGAATGACTGGAGCAAGACACCTTCTTGAAGGGGAGGGGGGTCTCTCAAGCATTCTAGCTGCCTTCCATCTAAGAGGAAGTAAGCAAAGCAACAGCATTGGTTCTTCTTCTTCTTCTTCTTCTTCTTCTTCTTCTTCTTCTTCTTCTTCTTCTTCTTCTTCTTCTTCTTCTTCTTCTTCTTCTTCTTTTTCTTCTCCTCCTCCTCCTCTCCTTCTTCTTCTTCTTCTTCTTCTTCTTCTTCTTCTTCTTCTTCTTCTTCTTCTTCTTCTTCTTCTTCTTCTTCTTCTTCTTCTTCTTCTTCTTCTTCTCCTCCTTCTCCTTCTTCTTCTTTTTCTTCTTCTTCTTCTTCTTCTTCTCCTTCTTCTTCTTCCCACTTTACATTAATACTAATATTATTAATACTACTTTACAATGCCTTGATAAGGCCACACTTGGAATACGGCATCCAGTTTTGGTCACCACAATGTAAAAAAGATATTGAGACTCTAGAAAGAGTACAGAGAAGAGCAACGAAGATGATTAGGGGACTGGAGGCTAAAACATATAAGGAACGGAATCGGGGAAGTCTAGTTT